>NC_053389.1:747482327-747501717 GCF_905171765.1 Bufo bufo | reverse complement strand
ACAGGATAGCTGCCTTACATCTGGTGGCATTAGAGGCAGAGCTTGCTAAGAGCTCATTTTCATCCCTTTCTTCCCAGAATTCCAGAGGAGCATGTATGGCCTATGTCTCCTAACACCGATTTAAGGCGCTCTCTCTCTAAGGAGAGATAGTACCACCCAAATCCTCACTCTTCGTGATAATTAAAAAAAAATAATTATGGCGGCTGGAGGTGTCTTAGAAAGAACGGGAAAAAAAAAATCACTCACCTCACTTGCTCGCGCAGAGGTGATCGCTCCTCTCTTGATTGAAAAAAGACCTGCGGAAGGACCTTCGGCAGGTCTTTTTCAATCAAGAGAGGAAAAGACTGCCTCTGCGCCATTAGATGGGTGCACTTCTGTCTAATTGGCCATTAAAAAAAGGTACCATTGATTGATAGGCTGAATGGGGTTTTAAAGGGAACCTGTCACTGGGATTTTGAGTATAGAGCTGAGGACATGGGTTGCTAGATGGCCGCTAGCACATCCGCAATACCCGGTCCCCATAGCTCTGTGTGCTTTTATTGTGTAAAATAATTTGCATATGTATCAAATCAGGTTTTTTACACAATAAAAGCACACAGAGCTAAGGGGACTGGGTATTGTGGATGTTCTAGCGGCCATCTAGCAACCCATGTCCTCAGCTCTATACACAAAATCCCTTTAATAGACCAATTCCTGACAAATCAAATTTCCTGTCAAACTTCGGTGAAGCTGGCAAATTGAATTTTTCAGAACTTCGCTCATCTTTATTTATGATCATTATGTTATGAAATATCCTTGTGATATGCCATAAAATTGTAAGACGGCATCCCTGTGCATCAGCTATATGTAGGAGCCGTTTGTTTCATTGTTTTCACAGGCATAGCCCAGAAAATGGAATTGTGGCATGGTACTGTGCTCATTCCTACTTGTGTGGAGTCGAGCCTGTGCAAGCAATGAAGTAAGTACCCCTTCATTCAGCTGGCCATGGATGCTGGGAGTCAGTTCCTACAGTATCCTAAGGAAAACCTCTCTACATTTGCATCATTTGTATACTATATACATATATTGGGGCTTTCCAGAATCAACATTTATCAGCTATTCATAGGATAAATGACAAGAGTCTGATTGTTTGGGGACCACCAGTGAGACACCCATCAATCACGAGACTAGGATTGTCATGTGTACCCTGTTCCTGGAGAAGGAGATTTAGTGGGGCTGAGCTTAATGCACTTCAGTCCCATTCAAAGTCTGTAGGACCCATAAAGATTATCTAAGTGCTGTACTCAACATTAAGACCCATGGCGATCAGATTCTGCGGATCAGTGATTAATTTGAAATCAGAGGTACAGCCATCTTATTATGGTGTATTGTTAAGGTCCTTGACCACCTGCTGTGTAGGGATCTGAAACATAACTCCAATCAATATAGTGGATGGCCAGGAGTGTCGCTGTGTAGGCAAAAACTAAAGAAGCTCGAATCTTTAAAAAGAACATCAGGTTCATGCTATCCTCACCAAAGGAAGCATGAAGCCACAATAGACTCCATCATTAGACAAATCTAGGTTTCATTCTGAAATGCTGCAGTATTTGAAAAGTCTTCATGTATACAATATCACAAGTGGCTTATTAATAGCTAATGAGATTCCTTTCGGGATGATAATACTATATAATCAAATAGAAAGTACAAGAAATAAAGAAATGCAGAGGACTAGACGATGCTTTATTAAACAATACAGTGTTGAGAATTTAATTAAGGAACCTAACCAAGATATTTATGAAGATAATTTAATGCAGGAATTTCTGCCAAAAGAAGTTTATTGCCTATGATATAATAGAGCACTGAGGCTTTCTTCTATTATAGGCAGAAATTCTCATTTTGCATCAGATTTGATTTTTTTTTTGTTTGGATTTCTTTATAAAGGTGTTTTTAGAGAATCTATCATGTGTAATTACCCCATCAATGTATTTGTATAACAGAAATAGAGAATAACTACAGTATATGTATACCTGTAGTTGTCCAGGAATGGTTGAATGGTCCAATGCAAACCAAGAGTCACCAAGCTCAAAAATGCTAACAAATTACATTCAGAGATATCTTGAACTAAGCATTTTACACCCATTTACAGATCAAAATTTAATATAGGTCATGTTTCGCCCACATGACAGTATGAACATGTACTTATCTGCACAGAGTGCACCAGATAACATAGGACTTGCCGTAAGGGTTCCCTGCTACCCCTTCCCCACTAAGTTTCTCCTCAAATGATTATTATTATTTTTTTCTGGTAAGTATCATGCTGAATTTCAGAAACTAAAAGTGCCATGGGCATCAAGAGAATTTGTACCACCAAGGTTTGTCAACCATTGCATTCATTTTATGCAGCCTATCCTCAAGATAGGTTATTAATATCTGATCGGTGAGGGTTCAACACCTGGCACCCTGCCCTTCAACTGTTTGTAAGGTGGAAACAGTGTTTTGACAAGTGCTACAGCCTCTTCCTGGTATGTAGAGCACTTAGATTGTTTAGTGGTTGTACTTAATATTGCAGCTGAATCCCGCACACTTGAATGGGACTGGGCTGAAGAACATCCATGGCCAAGGCTGAGGAAGAGACTACTGTTCTTTCTCAACCCCCAGGTCCCATCCGCCAGCTAATCTGTGGAGGTGTCAGGAGTCGTAACCCAGCAATCATATACTGATCACCTATCCTCAGGATAGCAGATCAATACTAAATCTCAGACAACCTCCTTAACATCTGTCTTAAATGTCTTGGATTTATCCAGGGAAGAGGGCATGCAAATGACCTTTTAGCTAGTTCTGCCTTTAATGCCACCAGATGTAAGGTAGTTACCCTATAAGTCAATGTTTGACATTTTAAACAGACCTTGAGACAAGACTTGGATAATAATTAAGCTAGCATGTTATCTGCAGAAAAATGTTTCGGGGTGATTGCCCCTTATCAGTGTAGAGCAAAGAGTACTGGCTTACGTGTGTGAGTGGCCTAGGTCAAGAGTTGGGGAATACTATATCTGATTATGGAAAGCATCTAAAAGGCAAGAGGAGTCTTATAGGTCCGGCGGCACTCCTTTGGATGAATCCATTCATCCTGGCAGAGTACCAAATGGTTAATATTTATATAAAGAACAATGTAAAATATGAAAGAAAACAGAAACAGACATTTCCTTTACTCCGGGAAAGGACGAAGGTAGCAAAGCATCCTTACAGAGGGGAGATAATTATTGCTGTTATGCCTTGTAATTATTACAGGAACAACTCACAATTATAGAAGAGAAGCTGTGTAATTAGTCCAGTTACATAGAAACATAGAAACATAGAATGTGTCGGCAGATAAGAACCATTTGGCCCATCTAGTCTGCCCAATATACTGAATACTATGGATAGCCCCCGGCCCTATCTTATATGAAGGATGGCCTTATGCCTATCCCATGCATGCTTAAACTCCTTCACTGTATTTGCAGCTACCACTTCTGCAGGAAGGCTATTCCATGCATCCACTACTCTCTCAGTAAAGTAATACTTCCTGATATTAGTTTTAAATTAGAGGGGCAAAGGTTTAAAACTATGTCCTCTTGTAGCAGTTTTTCTTCTTTTAAATATTTTCTCCTCTTTTACCTTGTTGATTCCCTTTATGTATTTAAAGGTTTCTTATTTTATTCTTTTCTTTATTTTTTACAATTTTTTCACAGTGAGGTTAGATTTTGGTCTTAGACATGAAAGAAGATGTCCCAGAGAGAATACACTGTCTAAAAATAATCAAATCTAGTTTTCAAAAGCAGCAACAATATCTACATGTGTATAAGTGTTAGTATATCCGCACAGGCTAGTGGTGATAATACATGCAGACAGTGTGCATAATTTCCTTCTAAATTACCTATAATTCGCATAAAGAGTCACATAGGTTTCCTACCTTACACTGTTGTTCTCTATGATTACTTCTTGCGAATATGCGCCGGGAGCTTGTTGTTGTAACGGGGTTCCGAAGGTGCACTCGGTCCCCCATTACCTGCAGACCTGTTGCTTAGCTTTGGGAATGAAGATCTGTGTTTGACCTCATTCCCAGGGCGGCATTACTAGCTGGGTGGCTCCCTGCTCCTAAGTCTGCCTTGAGCGCCGAGCTGATCACTCGGTGCTCGACTGGTCGGTGACGCTGGCCACGTCACATGACCCTCACTCCCCACTATAAATACAGGCAGCCTGCTGGCCACAGGTTGCCTGTTAATTTAGGTTCCACCTGTGATTTGGTCTTTCCTGGCGTACTTACCTCCTGATGAATTCCTGACGATCCTCTGTCTGCTCCTGGTGTACTTTGCTGCTCTCCTGGTATTTATGACCCCATCTTCTCCTGACAATTCTCTGCTTGCTCCCTTTGTACTTTTTAGCTTTCCTGGTATTGACTCAGTCCGTTCTCGTTCTGTTGTTTGTCTGTCTGTCATCCCTGCACTTACTCCAAGCTAGGGATTGCCGTCCAGTTGTCCCCTGTCATTAGGACTCGCGAGGCAAGTAGGCAGGTGTAAGGGTGGAGTGCAGTGGTCACTTTCCTTCCCCCTGTGTGTGTGTGTACGCGACCGTTACAGTTGTAAAGTCTTTCTGTCTTCAGCTCAACTGCTACTTCACGTGCCGCCCCGGCCGGTGGCAGACACGCACGCAGCAGCCGCTGTGTACTTGGGAAGCGTGTGACGTCACATTCTCATCCAACGCGTTTCGAGGCTTATACAGATATCATACTCTTCTTCTGGCCATATCAGGGGGACTAGCACTTATATCCAGCAACGGCATCTTATTATTGTCAATAAAGACAGTGTGGGTGTATAAGTGGGAGGGGCTAGGTATGGGAGGACAATTTATAAGGTGCCAGTTTTTTAACTGACATTGAGACACTGGACATCCTAAGCCTGCATCCTGTTTTTTTTTTCTCCTAGAGGGTCTCGATTGAGGGACATTGAATGATAGTCTCCATTGCGAGACTTATGGTTGAAGTATCATCTTCCTCTTCCCCTGACGAACCAGTCGCGATCTATACCGACTGGGGAAACGTAGCGTTGGGATATTTATGTTGTTTGTCATTCTGTTTGTCCGTTTGTATGTCTATGTACTCATCTTTTTCTTATCCATAGGATAGGGGTATTTAGGGGACAGGGAACCCCTACCTTCAAGGGGTGTCGCTGGGCTTAGATTAGTTAGGGACATACAGGGAATCTTTAGGTTCCTTTTATCTTTTGATCTACCAAAGATTTTGTTTGTGGCTCTCTATTTATACCACCTAAAAGTTCCTGCTTATTATCCTAGTTCCTGGACAATATCTGTGGACTGATCCCCACCCTGATTTCAGCTAACCGTGAGTAACCATGGAGTATCTTTGGTACTGAGTTAAATAGCATACTTGATATACTCTATATATGTATGTGTTATCTTGATCCTTGAGATTCTAGCCCGGCTTGAGGTTAATAAAAAAAATAAAAATTATATTAAAAAGTTATATTTTAGAATAATGGGAAGGTGTTCCTGATTAATAGTGTTGTATACTTCCCTGGTTATTTGCTGCTGAGGCGGTTTTTGTATGTTACTATTAGTAATTTAGAAATACTGTAAAGGTGATTAGATGATGACAAAGTGAAACTATGATTCTCAAAGCCAGGCAACAGTTAATCCTTTATGATAAAGCTGCTGAATATTTTGTTTACTAAAGATCAATTGAAAACATTTTTAGCCCAAAAATGAGAAAAATGCAATCATAAAAATTACTCCTGAAGATATACTGTAGATAGCCTTTTAATGTGCCTTAGAAACACATCTTTTCAAGAAAGCTCATTGGTGTTCCTTTATTGACTTTTCCTCGTTGACCTCCAAGCCTGCCATCCCTCTTTTGTCACAACCAAACACCATCTTTGACAGAAATCCCCAGACAATGCACTAACTCATGCAGTTCCATATGGACTACTCCATTTAGTACAAAGATAGCTGGACCATAATCAATTTTACCTTTTGTGTCACCCTCTCTTGCGAGCAGGGCCCTCACTCCTAGTGTTTCGATTGTATACTAGCCTGTAATCCTGTGATTTTGATCTATTTTGATTTTGTACACACTCAATTGTAATTCGCACTGGAATATGGTGGCGTTATATAAATAAAGATTATTATTATTATCATCATTCCTGGTTTGATGCCAGTGGATTTCTTTGAATCTTGAGGTAATCCAAAGTCTCTAATCATCTGCTGCCTTTTCACAGCTTGCAGTCTTACAGACATACAGAGAGAAAGAGATTCTGCAGTTGCATCTCCCTCCTCTCTTCCCTCTTTTGTATTTTTTACTTTTTACTGCTAGGGTCTCAAAAGATCCGTGGCCCAAACCCCAATGAATATGGCCCAGTTCTCTAAGTCGCCAAACCCCTCTGCCCCCCCTCACACCGCACTTTCCTGTACTTGCTATACAGCAGCACATACCTGTCACATCCAGGGCCTCCCAGGTGACTTCTTTCAGCCGCCTCGTCTCTGCAGATGTCACGAGGGTATCGAGAACCACAACTGACTCCGTTATACCCGGGGTCAGGAAGTCGCAGCGGTTGGCTGCACGCTCTATTTAAGATAGGGCTGTTTTCCTTATGGTAGCTTTCTGGGTTTGCTTTGCAAACCCTTTTGGCTCACTCAGGGATCCGTAGCTCCTTCTCCTCAGCTGTTCCTTGTCCAGCACTCCCAGACCTCCTTATATTCCTCTCTCACACTTCTCTGGTTGCCAGAGATAGAGCTTCCTGCCTGGACATCTATTCTGACCTTCTGGAGCTTTGTTGCTGCGTTCGCTGGTAGTTGGTCCAGAACGCTACCCTCCGGATCCCTGTTGGACCTTTTGGTCTATTGTGGTCACCCACCTGGGTGTATGTGTTTGTCTGTTTTGTCTGTCCTCTCCCTGGTGTTTCCCTCTTAGTGATAGTGGTGCGGACTAGCGATCCCACCGGCCTGTTCACTATCCAGGGCTCATATTAGGGAAAGCCAGGGTTTAGGCACGCGATCGCCGCACGGGTGAGGAACCCGTCTAGGGACGTCAGGGCAGTCAGGTGCCAGCCGCAAGGTGAGTTAGGGGTCACCACCTTTCCCTCTCCCTTGGGCAGGGCTTTCCCTGTTTTCCTCCCTGTGCGTGTCGTCGGTCATTACAGCAGAGTGTGACAAGACATCTTAGCTTCCTCACTTTTCTATTATGATCTCCCAAACTGGAATCCCCACAGTGTTTTCTTGCTGCTTGCTGTGCCCCCCAATACCGCCAAATACTATACTGAAGAAATATTAGTGCCCCATAGTAATAGTGCTCCATATAGTCCCACCAATAGTAATTCCCTTCTAGAAGGCCCTCATTAGTAATACTGCCCCCCTACAGTGCCCCAACCATGATAATGCTCCCCAAGAGTGCCCCCTTTAGTAGGAGATCCCTCCAGTATTATTAATATCCTCACAGAGGCCTCAGTAGTAATAAGGCCCCCCATAGTGCTCTTAGTAGAAATAAGGCAGATATATAAGTCCCTCCTATAGAGCCAGCAGTAGTAATAAGAATGCCTATAATGTCCCCTGGATTTGCAGTGCCCCCTGTAGTTATATTCCCCCCTCCACCATACAGTCCCATGTAAATAACATCACATCATCCCTCCTTCCCCCTCCAAAATACAGTCCTATGTAAATAGCATCACTCCCCTCCCTTCAGCCCCTCCAATATATAGTCCCATGTAAATAACACTATTTCCCTCCCTCCGCCATACAGTCCCATGAAAATAATATCACACCATCTTTCCAGCCCCCTCAAATATACAGCCCTATGTAAATAACATCCATCTCTATCTACAGCCCCTCCAAAATACAGTCCCATGTAAATAACATCACCTTCTCCCCAGCCACCTCCAAATGCAATGCCATGTAAATAACATAGCCCCCTCAACATTCAATCCAATGTAAATAACATCACTCCCTCCCTCAGACCCCTGTAACATTCAGTCACATGTAAATAACATCACTCCCTCCCACAGCCGCCTCCAACATATAGTCCCATGTAAGTAACATCACTCCCTCCCACAGCCGCCATCAATAGTGTTGAGCGAACTTGTGTTTTAAGCTTGGCGTTTAAAGTTCGGATTCGGGTTATCAAAGAATCCCATTATTGATTCCGCTACCATGGACCACAACGAAATTCGGAATCCATATCGGGATTCTTTGATAACCCGAACCCGAACTTTAGATGCCGAACTTAAACCACAAGTTCGCTCAACACTAGCCATCAACATACAGTCCCATGTAAATAACATCACTCCATCCCCCAGCCCACTCCAACACACAGTTCCATGTAAATAACATCCCTCCCTTCAGCCCTAATATACAGTCCCAGTTAAATAACCACAACTTCCAGCATTGCTTTGCCTCTCCCTTCACTTACCTCTCCTCATGTAGCAGACATCACCTCAGCTTCTTCTCTTCTTCACTGCCGTCCTCTCCTGCACTGGTCACATGATGGTGACATAATCGCAGGTCCTTCCCAATCACTGCCTGTTTTGCTGGTCACATGTTACCACAGGTCCTTCAGCTCTTCCAGTGCATTAGATTCAATTGTATTGCCATCTTGAGGATAGCAATACAGTTGTATCTAGCTGGCAGGCAGAATATTTGGGGCCTGGGACAAAACATCAGAGGCCCTGTCCCCGAATGTTTTAAACTAGCAATGCCCCTGATAGATCTATTGGAGACTGGGGGAACTTGCTAAAATAAGCCTGCAGTCGGGAGTAGGATCTACAGGATGCTGGAAAAAGTCTAAGGAATGCCAATATGCCTTAGGCCCCTTTCACACGGGGCGAGTAATCTACTCGGGTGCAATGCGTGAGGTGAACGCATTGCACCCGCAATGAATCCTGACTCATTCATTTCAATGGGGCTGTGTACATGAGTGATGTTTTTCACGCATTACTTGTGTGTTGTATGAAAATCGCAGCATGTTCTATATTCTGTGTTTTTCATGCAACGCAGGCCCATAGAAATGAATGGGGCGGCGTTAAAATCGCATAGCATCCGCAAGCAAGTGCGGGTGCGATGCGATTTTCACGGATGGTTGCTAAGAAGACGAGTGATGAGTGACCCGGGACCCCATTAACTTTTTTTTCTTTTCCATTATAACATGGTTATAATGGAAAATAATAGCATTCTTTAATACAGAATGCAAAGTCAAATGTCAATTGAGGGTAAAAAGATAATAAAAACATTACTCACCCCATCCACTTGATCGCGCAGCCGGGATCCTCTTCTTTGTTCTTCTTGAAGGACCTGAAAAAGGACCTTCGCTGAAGTCATCGCGCTCACCACGTGGTGAGCGCAGTGACGTCAGAGCAGGTCCTGCTGAATGAAGATAGAAGGACCTGGTTTAGGCGTAGAAATTGTTCTAAATGTAAGCCAGCAAGGAAGCTGTCTTACATTTGGAAGTGGTGGAAGAACTGCCAAAGTAATGGAGAGGCCAGCACCTCTTCATAATGTTGGCAGATGCACCACCAGGTATAGGGCTTATTAAGATCGGCATCCAGCCATTCTTAATAAATGTGCCCCTATATGCCTGGAAAGTTGTTGTTCTCTGCAGTCTAATGATCACTTGTGAAATAAATATTTCTGTTCAGATGTTTCAAGGATTCTACTGCAAAAAAATAAATAAATGAATCTTTCAAAACTGCGTGTTTGTTTTTTAAGGTGTTTTTTAAGTCCTATTGAGAAGATGACCTAAAAAACACCAGAAAAAAATAGGACACAAGTGAACAAAATTCATAAAAATTCATAAAAATATATGTAGATTTTCTTTATTTTGCTGTAAACTTTAAAATATGTGTGCACCAATGAAAATGTCACACACAAAAAATAAAATGTTGTGTGTAAACCCAGCCTTAGGGCTCGTTCACACGAACGTGTGCTGCCCGTTGCCGTATTGCAGAACACATTTGCGGATCCGCAATACACGGGCCCAGTGTATTTTTGCGGAAAGGAAGTACAGGAAGAAACCCCAGGGAAGGACTCCGTAGTGCTTCAGTAGGGTTCCGTTCCGTGCTTCCGTTCCACACCATTCCCCATTTCCATATTTGTGAACCTATTCAAGATTTGGGTCCACATCCGTGATGCGGAATGCACACGGAATGGTGCCCGTGTATTGCGGATCCGTATATGCGGTCCGCAATACGGCAACGGGATACCTACAGTTGTCTGCAGGAGGCCTTAAAGGGAGTTCAGGTAATTATTATTGTATTATGTACAGACATCCCAAAATAAAGTTTTAAAAAAGTTTTAAAAAAATTGTAATTCCCTAATAAATGATGTGGCCAAGCCCAATGTCACCCCACAAGTGGCTCTATATGCTTATCAAATGTTATTTGGAGGTCATTCAGAAGATTTCATTATACCATTTGGGTTTAAGGTGGAATCCAAGGTAATAATAAATATTTAAAGAGGACCTTTCACCGCTCCTGACATGCCTGTTTTAATAGCTACGTGCATTCCCCACGTAGTAACAATTCTGGAGCATCTATTCTTATGGCTCTATGTTGTGCCATTCCTTTATTATTTGCACTAGAAGTTATGAATAAATTGCTATTAGCCTTCAAGTAAGGGTACAGAGGGGAGGTAACAAGTTGGGGGGGGTGTACCTGCACAGTCTGAAAATGCTCTGATTGGATAGAGTCAGACTGTGCAAGTACACCCCCTAACTAGTTACCTCCCCTCTGTACCCTTAATGAAGGCTAATAGCAATTTATTCATAACTTCTAGTGCAAATAATAAAGGAATGGTACAACATAGAGCCATAAGAATAGATGTTCCAGAATTGTTATTACATGGGGAATGCATGAAGTTATTAAAACAGGAATGTCGGGAGTGGTGAAAGGTCCTCTTTAAAGAGGTTATCACACAAAAAGTATTACTATATAACGACAAGGACATTACAAATGAAATATCATTACAATATACGTGGGGGGGGGGATATATATGCTCAGTAGCTTCCCTGCTCCCTTCCTCTCATAGTTAACATGCAATGATATTTAAAGGGTATGGTAAGATGTTATGGCATGAGGTCAAGGTATGAGATATGTGAGCTATTTATACTCTTATATGTGTTTGGCACACAATATTTGTATTAAGACTTTGACTTGTAATCTCCTATTTGATTGTGCGAAACAAACCATAGGAGTTATTGGTGTTGGAGGGATGGTGGTCTTATACCTGTCGCAGTATTTTCCTGTACTGCTACCACTATATGCATTTTTGCCTTAATATGTATTTAATTTTTCTTTTTAAACAATAAATATTGAGTTTATACTATATGTGTATATTATCATTTTTGGTTATCTGTTTAGTGACACAAATATTCAACTATTAGTATTCGTATTGGTTGTTATGTATTTGTACTGGCCTGCAGTAAAATTGATATCCAATGACCGTCTAATATACCTCCAGTCACATAATCACTTGATGTTTTCTGTCCGGTGAATGCATCATTTTTGGGGCCTGAAGTCCACTGGCCTGCAGTAAAATTGATATCCATTGACCGTCTAATATACCTCCAGCCATGTAATCACTTGATCTTTTCTGTCTGGTGAATGAATAATTTTTGGGGCCTGTAGTCCACTGGCCTGCAGTAACATTGATATCCATTGACTGTCTAATATACCTCTGGCCACATAATCACTTGATCTTTTATGTACGGTGAATGCATCATTTTTGGGGCCTGTAATCTAACTGGCCAACAGTAAAATTGTTATACGGTGACCGCCTAATGTACCTCCAGCCACATTATCAATTGTTCTTGTCTGTACGGTGAATAATAATTTTTGGGGCCTGTAGTCCACTGGCCTGCAGTAAAATTGATATCCATTGACCGTCATAATACCTCCGGCCACATAATCACTTGATCTTTTGTGTATGGTGAATGCATAATTTTTGGGGCCTATAATCTAACTGGCCAACAGTAAAATTGTTATATGGTGACCGCCTAATATACCTCCAGCCACATTATCAATTGTTTTCTGTCCGGTGAATGAAACATTTTTGGGGCCTGTAGTCCACAGGCCTGCAGTAAAATTGATATCCATTGACCGTCTAATGTACCTCTGGCCACATAATCACTTGATCTTTTGTGTACGGTAAATGCCACGTGTTATCAGATTTCACCTATTATCATTTGGGGTTTATTCAAGATGGGGATTTCGTTAGCCATGTTTTTAATCAAATGTTATATTTTTAGTTCTTTTAAACATATGTATTTGACATTTATTTGTACTGGCCTGCAGTAAAATTGTTATCCAATGTCCATCTAATATACCTCCAGCCACATAATTACTTGATGTTTTCTGTCCAGTAAATGCCTAATGTTTGGGGCCTGTACTCCCATGGCTAAAATAAATTTTTTCTAGGCTCCAGTAGGCCACATTTTTGACAGTTTCCCTTTAAGATGCATAAAAATGGCCCCTGATTAAAATACAATTTTTTTTTGTGGGAATTTTTGCCATTGATCCCCCTCTGGTATATAACTGTCCATTTTGTGGTACGATTTGTGCACTCCTTGTAAGTATTTGGTGGCTGCAATAATGAGCTGAAGGTTTTTCAGGTTTGCCTGCCAATAAAGTGAATGGGGCAGGCCGCGAACTTGCGGTTCGCAAACATTTGATCGCATTTTTGCGTGATTGCGTTCGCAAATCGTCCCGGCTGATGTTCGTCCATCACTAATCTCTATCATCAATAAAAATGTGATATGAAAAATAAATTCTTACCTTTTGAAATAAAAATTTCCAATGTTCTTTTACCTGAAACTCCAAAGTCAATTTAAGGCAAATTAGGATTTTGGGAGAAAAAAAAATGGTAGAAAAACTTAAATGACAATTACATTTCTCACGGTAGTAATTCTTGGGAGAAGATTAGAGAAGATTTCTCAACATTTCTCTTATATTCCTCATATATTTTAAGTTTTCATATGTTTATGGTTTCCCTGTTCTTAATTGTGCAAAGGGGAATTGAGTAATCTTATTTGGCCATTAATTATTTTGAAGATTGCCACATAATCTCTTGGGAATAAATGAAGAGACTGGAAAAACATTGGTTTGGTGGATTTTCTAAGAAATAAAGTTCTAACGGTATTCAAGATTTGAGAAATGTATCTGACAGATAAAAAGCCATTTTGAAGATGAGGTGTAATAGAAATGAAAATTGCAAATTTGATTAATATTTTTTTTCTTCTGTAAGTTTATAGGTGTTTATATGTGCAAACTAAGACACAGAGAAAATTAATTAAGGTGAGCCATAGGCAAGCTCCAGCTAGATGTGATGGTGGGAATGCAGCTAAACTCATTTATCATTGTTCAACCCCTGACAATGACAAGGTCAATAAACATAACTCAATTTATTTTATATTTTTGTTAAAATGCTGTGGGTATGTCCAAAATATGACTTTTTAGATTACAAAGATATCATAAGCACAATTATGATCCATTAGGTTCTTAACATGATTAGTTCTCAACACTCCTAAACCCATGTTGAGAGAATTTGCCACATTTTGTCATGTGATCATTAACTCAATTACTGTCACATTCCTTAAAGTTATAATTGAAAATAATAAGATTGTTTTTTTTTTTTTTTTTTTACCTTAGAATATTTGATTAGATTGAATCATGAACAGACAAGAAAATAATTGATTAGATTATGAGCATGTAAAAGTTTGCTTCCTATTAAGAATTAAATAATATTATATTCAGTCATCAGGGGGAGAAATAGAAAAGCTTATGTGGAACTAATAAATTAGAGCAATATAAAATGCAGAAATGAATTACCTTTTCTACTACAAAAATGCTGATTATATCTGGCTTTTTATTTCTAGTCATGACACATCTGTGGAAATTCCCAGTGTTGTGTATGACGTTATTGTGCAGTTTTCTTATGGATATGAATGGAATTTGAATAAGAAGATAACAGAAAAGAGAAGGAGAAAAAGGACAAAAAGAGAACAGTAAGAAGAAGGAGATGGAGAACATGACTGAGAAGAAGAAGGAGAAAAAAAGAACAATAAGGCCTCATGCACACGACAGTTGTTTTTTGCGCCCGCAAATTGTTCGTCCGCTAAAAAAAACCGATGCGGCATCCGTTTTTTTGGGAGGATCCGTTTTTATTCATAGATCCCTTGTAATAAATGCCTATCCTTGTTCGCAAATGTGAAAAAAGTAGGACATGCATTATTTTTTTTGCTGAAGGGAAACATGGACAACGGACGCGGAGCACTAACGAATGAACTATCAGCATTTTTTGTCTGACCCATTGAAATGAATGGGTCCCCATCCGATCCGCAAAAAAAACGGAACGGAGGCCGAGAAAAACAACTGTCGTGTGCATGAGGCCTAAGAAGAAGGAGATGGAGATGGAGAACATGACTTAGAAGAAGAAGGAGAAAAAAAGAGACATGAAAAGAAAGAAAACATGAAAAAGGAAAAATAAAAAAGAACATAAAAAAGAAGTGGGAAAATAATCTCAAACTGGCAACAAGTTCATGCCTATAAATAACAGACCCACTGGTTATGATACCATGGTCCAAAATTCCTATGTTTAATATCTTCAGATGATTGTTTCAGCCTAAATTTATTCAAGCATCTATGAAAGACAACTAAGGCCTCTTTCACACTTGCGTTGTCCAGATCCGTCGTGTACTCCATTTGCCGGAAGTGCCCGCCGGATCCGTAACACTGCAAGTGAACTGAAAGCATTTGAAGACGGATCCGTCTTCAAAATGCGTTCAGTGTTACTATGGCAGCCAGGACGCTATTAAAGTCCTGGTTGCCATAGTAGTAGTGGGGAGCAGTATACTTACCGTCCGTGCGGCTCCCGGGGCGCTCCAGAATGACGTCAGATCTCCCCATGCGCATGGATGAGTGATCCATGCGATCACGTCATCCATGTGCGTGGAGCGCCCTGACGTCACTCTGAAGCGCCTCGGGAGCTGCACGGACGGTAAGTATACTGCTCCCCACTACACTTTACCATGGCAAACAGGACTTTAGCGTCCTGGCAGCCATAGTAACCATTCAGAAAAAGCTAAACGTCGGATTAATTCCGGATCCGGCCTTGCGGCAAGTGTTCAGGATTTTTGACCAGAGCAAAAAGCGCAGCATGCTGCAGTATTTTCTACAGCCAAAAAACGTGCCGGTCCGGAACTGAAGACATTCTGATGCATCCTGAATGGATTTCTCTCCATTCAGAATGCATTGGGATAATCCTGATCAGGATTCTTCCGGCATAGAGCCCCGACGACGGAACTCTATGCCGGAACAGAACAACGCAAGTGTGAAAGAGCCCTAACTTAAAACATA
The DNA here is from genome assembly GCF_905171765.1 of Bufo bufo. Classification (NCBI taxonomy): domain Eukaryota; kingdom Metazoa; phylum Chordata; class Amphibia; order Anura; family Bufonidae; genus Bufo; species Bufo bufo. The sequence continues at coordinate 747,486,352 of NC_053389.1, read as the reverse complement.
CTGTAAACCATTCTCAATATTGCTTTACCAGAACATGGAAGTTGGCATTGTCCAGTTTGATATGACTAGTGCCTGAGAAAAGCTAGAAAAGAGAACTTTTAGGTAAGAGTAGCTGCCATTCTGGTGGACCTTGCCCAGTCATGTATCACATGGCTTCTCATTCATTTAAATGTGTGACATGTAATACTGCATTTCCCCTAAATTGGCTGTTGCAGGGAAAAACTGTGCAGTGAGTCAAGGAGAGGGAAGAGGAGGACAAGAGGAGTGATAGTAGTGCAGTACCCCAGAAAAAGGAGTCTCAACAAATGGTTTGTTATATAATATATATATTTTTTTTTTATGTCCAGTATAACCATGTATGGATGGCACAGCCAGGGTTAACAGTTCTAGCTCAGCCCTTGCAGAAGGCTGGGTTGATATCCAGGACATCAGACTATGTTCTGCACCTTGAACAGGTTGTTTAGGTTTTACACAATAACCTCGGTGGGATGTGGAACAGTGGGCATATTCGGATTTCTGCCTTTTATAAACTTTTCCAGGGCCTAAAACATTTCCACAACTGAACAATGTAGCTATAGAGTCTATAAGCTTCTTATAATGCAATTAAACTCTACAGAACTTCTACTCTGCAACTTTTTCTTCTGGCCTGCTTTTCTTATCTGGCCGGACCCTGGCTGATATCTATTCTAGGGCTGGCTTACCTGTCAGCTACCCTATTCTGCACCTGTTCTCTTCATTGGCTCAGACTACACTGACTTATTATAATGTTCTGACTCCTCCTCTTTATATAGAGAGTAGAGATGAGCGAATTTCATTTTTTGAAATTCGTTTGCTCTTCGTTTGGTGGTAAATGCAGAATTGCATTATGGATTCCATTACCACGGACCATAACGCAATTCTATGACTGAATGTATAACGGAATGCCTTTAGAGGCATTCCGTTATTTATTCCGTCATAACAGAAGTCTATGGCCTGCATAACGGCTCCGTCCCGTTTCCGTTATGCAGTGGAATCGTCTCCTGCACCCCATTTAGAAACTGGTTAACTGTTACTCGATAAAAAATAATAAACGTACTGCTATAGAACTCTGTTAACTGCCTGAAAGGTACAATAAAAGCATCTTTATTGATTCAATTATTAAAATACGGTTCTCTGCCAATTCTGGTAATCAGGCTAGTGGTGGGAACAGGAGCGTAGGGAATATATATATATATATATATATATATAAAATACCTCCTGTATTCACACCACCAAAAATAGCGTCTCCCTATTAGATTGTGAGAGCTATAAAGCCCATAGGATAATGAGGTAACAAAGTCCTTCTTTTGAGTGGACACCCCTCAAATCATATGGCAGCTCTACATATATCATCAGTCAATGAACACTGAACATGTGTAGGTGCACTGTATTGACTCAATGCACTGCATTTGCTCGACGCGTTTCCCTGCCAATATTTTGTCGGTATTTCTTCAGGAGCAAAACATACTGATGGTCTAGTTCAGATATTGCGCTACAACACTCTGGTGGTGAATGTGTAGCAATAGCTCCAGCCTATCTATACTGTACAGAGAGCTGTCTAATATATATCACTACTACAATAAGTGTGCAGCAGTGAAACCAGCCTGTCTATACAGTTGATAAGAACGCTGACTAGTATATTCAGTTATATCACGCTGCACGCCTCTGATAGCATGTGTGCAGCACATTCAAGCCTCCGGCACTATGAGGGCCGTAGCAACGGCGATGTCCGCACTGTTTAAATGGAGAACACTCCTCCCACCAGATTGCCAAGCCTCCAGACCAGGAGCCAATCAGGCGCGACCATAGAGATCGCCGCGCATACTCCTGTCAATCCTCTCGTGCTTGCGGCATCGGGGATACCATGGTTATTGTGATCTCCGCTTCAAAGGGTTCTCATGAATTTTAGGGGGGATATGAAGCCTTTTCAAATATATACCACATACTGTATATATGCACAAAGGATCATCTACACACCAAAGATGAATAGACGTCGTACTATGCTGGATCGTCACAATATTGCACACCAAAACGTCTGCACCCCAGATGGATAGACGCTGGATCGTCACAGGTGGCTACAGGGACATTTAGGTACAAGGAGCTGCAATCCCCAATTTCCTAACCACAATGGCTATATGGTGTACAACCCAGTATGTGGTATATAAGTGCAACATAGTGATTTTACAGAAAAAATCTAGTTGGACGCCTACCGCCTGCATTACAAGGGTATGTATCAAAAGGGCAGAGTTAACAGAGTTCTATAACAATGTGTTTATTATTTTTTATCGAGTAACAGTTAACCAGTTTCTTATACAATTCAGTGTGATGGCGGGTTTCCTTTCTGGAGATATTACTTCAGACACATGGTTGGGGAATCCTGAAGAAGTCTTTTCTGAGAAAGAGTTCCCCACACAGATATAAACACCCAATATTAATGTGGATTTTAAAAATCTAACAAGGGTATATAAACCAGGTACGCTTGTGGTGGGAGGTGCAAACGTTGGACACGTACCTTAAAAACAAAATAGTACCGAGGGGTCTCAGGAATCCTATTCTACCCAACATCAGACTTAGATCTGAAGCATTGATGAAAAAATGGGAGAAGACTCTTCACTCCGATTAATTAAATTTCTGCTAGAGGAGGAAAAAGAGTTACTTAGGCTACTTTCACACTAGTGTTTTTTTCTTTTCCGGCGCTGAGTTCCGTCCTAGGGGCTCAAATCCGGAAAAGAACTGATCAGTTTTATCCTAATGCATTCTGAATGGAGAGAAATCCGTTCAAGATCCATCAGGATGTCTTCAGTTCAGTCTTTTTGACTGATCAGGCTTTTCAGAAAACCGTAGCATGTTGTATTTTTACCTCCGGCCAAAAATCCGGAACACTTTGACTGAACGCCGGATCCGGCCTTTTTCCCATTGACTTGCATTTGAATCCCAGTAGGGATGAGCGAACCCGAACTGTATAGTTCGGGTTCGTACCGAATTTTGCGGTGTCCGTGACACGGACCCGAACCCGAACATTTTCGTAAAAGTCCGGGTTCGGGTTCGGTGTTCGGCGCTTTCTTGGCGCTTTTTGAAAGCCTGCAAAGCAGCCAATCAACAAGCGTCATACTACTTGGCCCAAGAGGCCATCACAGCCATGCCTACTATTGGCATGGCTGTGATTGGCCAGTGCACCATGTGACCCAGCCTCTATTTAAGCTGGAGGTCACGTAGCGCACGCACTTCACTCTGCTATGATCAGTATAGGGAGAGGTTGCAGCTGCGACGTTAGGGCGAGATTAGGCAGATTAACTCCTCCAAAAGACTTCCATTCTGTGATCGATCTGCAGCTGTGGATCATTGAAGTGCTATTATTGACTTGCTCACTTTTTTGAGGCTGCCCAGATCACTTTTTTTCTGGGGTGATCGGCGGCCATTTTGTGACTTGTGGTGCGCCAGCACGAGCTATCACCTAGTGTATTTAACCATCGATAGTGTGGTTATTTTTGTGCTATATTTTACCTACATCAGCTGCAGGCTGAGCCTGTGTCACCGAAGTGCATTTAACCATCAACAGTCTGGTTATTTTTTGGCCATATACTACATCAGCTGCAGGCTGAGCCTGTGTCACCCAAGTGCATTTAACCATCAACAGTCTGATTATTTTTTGGCCATATACTACATCAGCTGCAGGCTGAGCCTGTGTCCACCCAAGTGTATATAACCATCGATAGTGTGGTTATTTTTGTGCTATATCTACATCAGCTGCAGGCTGAGCTGTGTCACCCAAGTGCATTTAACCATCAACAGTCTGATTATTTTTTGGCCATATACTACATCTGGTGCAGGCTAAGCCTGTGTCACCCAAGTGCATTTAACCATCAACAGTCTGATTATTTTTTGGCCATATACTACATCTGGTGCAGGCTGAGCCTGTGTCACCCAAGTGCATTTAACCATCAACAGTCTGATTATTTTTTGGCCATATACTACATCTGGTGCAGGCTGAGCCTGTGTCACCCAAG